>NC_081185.1:21974929-21988038 GCF_029867415.1 Vicia villosa
ACCGAGGCGGGGACATACTCATTCAAGAAAGCCTTCTCCATCTCTTCCCATGATGTGATACTGCCTGCTGGAAGAGAATAGAACCACTCTTCTGCTTCTTCGGCTAATGTGAACGGGAACATTCTCAGCTTCTTCGCTTCTTCTGTATGCCCTTCAATTTTTAAAGTGGTGCTCATGGTTAGAAATCTCTGTAGGTGCTTGTTTGCGTCTTCGTTAACCTTTCCGGTGAAAGGTTTCCTTTCAAGCTGATTGATGGTGCTTGGGTGTAGTTGAAAATTTGCAGCATTTACCGGTTGGTTGACAATTGTTTGTCTTCCCCCCGGTGTGTTTGCAGCACCGTAGTCACCAAGGAGCCTCTCAGGAGGAGGAGGATTTTCACCCATGGTTTCTTCTTCACTTTCAGACTCTGAATCGGAATGAACTGACACAATTTCCTCTTCAGGTTCCAGATTAGCCAACCGAGCTTGTCTACGCCTTGCGTGCAAAGTTCTTTCAATTTCTGCGTCAAAAAGAAATTCAGCTGAGGACTTACCTCGCATACACAGATTAGACAAATATTAGAATTAGGAAAAATAAGTAGTGCAGAAAATAAAATTTTAGTCACAGAGCAACAAAATTTTAATTGAAATAAATCTAGAACTCTATAATCTTCGGCAGTCCCCGGCAACGGCGCCAAAAACTTGATCGGTAAAATAGCAAGTGTACTATTTTGCCTATGTAGTAGTAATGGGAAAATACCAAGTATCGAATCTCAAGGACTGCTTGACGATATAGAGTTTTATCAGTATTTCAATTAAACAAAAGTTCAAAAGGTTGTTTTGGTTGGTTTTGCAAATAATGTAAATAAGCAGAATATTAAAACGATAAACAGAGATGAGTAGGTTGCTAGGGGCCGGTGAATGATTCTTCCTGTAACAACTATCCTTCTCAATACAATAACATAGTTTCACAATTGGTTACCGGTTCTCAAGAATATCTAATCCTAAGGCCTTAGTGAAAAGATCTTTGACGTCACAACCTAATTACTATGTCCATAGATAATTATAATTATGATCAAGCATTCCAATACCAAGAATTTCCGGTTAAGATAAAATATCCCTAGTCCTAGCTGATAATTATTATCCTATGTTCTTACTCATGTCAATGAACAATTGCTGTCCAGCTAAATTCATTCATACAATTTCATTATCCGTTTGTCCGACGGTTAAGGCATAAAGAACAGATGTAAAACAAACCAATTATATGAAAACCAAATTGTTATTGCATCAAAGAAATAAAGTTCTCACATTCAGAATCAAGATCACCCCCCTAGCAATGGGGGGTTTAGCTACTCATAACAATAATAAAAATCATAGTTTGAATTGTAGACATTACAGATAAACAAAGGGAATCAGATCTTCAATCGCGAATGCTCATGGAAATCTTCATTCCTTGCTTAGAATCTGAATTCTCCAGCTTCTCCAATGTATTTTCGCACCCAAAACTCTCCAACCCTTGTCCAAACGCAATCTCCTTCTTTTATTACTGTCATTCTGGGCTTTTCAGCAAAACAGGCCCAAAAATCACGTTCACACGCGTGTGGGAACGCGTCTGGCTCACATGACACGCGTCCTGGGACGCGTTTGGGCAGAGGGACAATTTCCTTTGCAATTCTGGCTGCTGGGACGCGTGTGGGCACGCGTCTGGTAGTCTGGGACGCGTCTGGGGCACGCGTTTGGTGGTCTGGGACGCGTCTGGGAACGCGTTTGCTCAGCAGACCTCAATATTTCACTTCCACACGCGTCTAGGGACGCGTTTGAGCAGCAGGATGTCCTTTTACAGGGTCCACACGCGTGTGGAGACGCGTTTGGCCAGGCCATGTGCTTTTTCATCAGTTTCTTCATGTTTCGCACTGATTTTCTCCACTTCATTCATCTGGGTCTGCAAACACTTAAACACACAACTAAAACGTAAAATGCGGAATAAAGAAATAAAACACTAATTAAAATACTTCAAATGCAACTAAAAACAATGGTAAAAACATGTGTAAAAACCACTGATCAGAAGTCCGTCTCATGATCTATTCAAAAGGGAAGACACGCAATACACGTTTCCAGTCTCCTCTGCGCAGTCAAGTAGTGTTCCTATAATTGCGGAGGAAAAAAGGGACCAGCTAGAACGAGCAGTTACCACAAAGAGCACTATATAAAGAACCGGATATTCACGTAAAAGGGGTTGGACCATGTTTTGTCCCAGCCACAGTTTCTTTCGTCTAGGTTTCCTATTTTCAATTCCAGCATTACTTTTCTGCATTGAAGCTTATTTCCATTTATTATTCTTTTTCTCTTTTCATAGTTTTAGGCAGATATTTATTTTCTCACAATAGTTTTCACACCGGAAACTATTGTGTAATTTTTACTGGATCTAACCTTACGTTAGATCATAGTATTTTATTTCCTTATTTTAAATTAATATGCCTGAATTTATAAACCGAATCTATTATTGCATGCTTAATCCAATTAATATGTCTCGCTAATTCATTTAGATATCGGTATGTAAAGTATTCTAACCGAAGGGATCCGAAATAAGTTGGCTTAAATATGTTTTATTAAAAATCACTCGTTTTTGGTTTTGTGTCTAATTTAATATGCTAAAGTTGTAAAATCAATAGAGCGAGAGTTTGAGATTTTAGAACTGATAAAGGTTAAAATCAATAGAGCGAGAGTTTGAGATCTTTAACTGGATAGTAGACATAGAACATTAGTTTTAAGGACGGAAAAAGCGTATTAATATTGATTAGAATTTATTTATTTTCAAAAAGTGTTTTTAAACCCGACGCGGGACAGCGAGAGCGTATGTTAGGGAATACTAGCATGATCCGAGTCAACAGAGTGAGAGTTTGAGACTAGGAGATTTAAGTAGATAACTTCTTCATGAAATGAGCTTTTTATCAATTGTGATGTTTTCAAAAAGCTTTTCTAAATCAAATGGGATGGCGAGAGCGTACATTATGAGTTAGGATGGTAGTCTAAATCAACAGAGCGAGAGTTTGAGAGGAGGACTTTTAAACAACATAGTTAATAGAGATTTTTAATTAAATAAGAACCATAGCCAATGGACCTTCGGATCACCTAAGTTAGACGAACTACATACTGATATCCGCTTATTATTATATCACTTAGATTTAAGACTTTAGTTTCCCCATTTATAAACAACCCAAATATTATTAGCCTTAGCTTTACATAGTAACTTTAGATAACTGTAGATCGATTTATAGTCCTCGTGGATTCGATATCTTTTAAAACTACACGACACGACTGTGCACTTGCAGTCTCCCGACTAATAGACACGTAAAGTCGCGATCACTGAAGAACTAAGTGTTGCAACTAAGGGTGGCAAAATGGGCCGTCCGTCTCGTCCCGCCTAAAGCCCGCCAAAAAGCGAGCGGGGCGGGCAAGACCGCCAAGTAAAATGAGCATAAAAATCATGCCCGCCCCGCCAAGGTGGCAGTTTGGCGGGTGACGAGTTTGCCCGCCTATTTTTTATTTATTTTTATTTATTTTTTTAATAAATAATATTTATTTCTTACATTTCAATTAAATTTTTCACTTAATTTTTAGAATAATTTTTTATAAAGCACTATGATGCATAGGTACGGGTCTGGTACCGGTATGGAATACGACATGTCTTAAAAAGTTATGGTACGGGTACGTTAATAGAAGATAAGAATTTTCTATAAAATGTATGAGTAGAAAATTAAATTATTAGGCTCACAATAAAACATCACTATAAAAGTTTAAAAAATAAAAAATAATGTTTAGATAAAATAATGAGTAAGTTAAAATACATAACTATACTATATTCATATTTGAAAAATTTACAAATTTTATTTGAGATTGAATAATGAGAAAAAATGAAGTACCACGAGTACGGTACGAGTATAGATACCGGTGCTTAACCATTTTAGAAGTACTCATGCTTCAGAGATAAAACATCTTTTAAATAAATTTTACCTAAAAAATATTGCATATATTTACAAATAAATGTATAAAATAAAACCGTTAAGAATTTGAATTACTAGAATTAACTAAAAAAAGACGGACTTAAGACGAGACGAGCTTAATAAATAGGTGAGGCGGGCTTTAGCGGACGGTGGACTTTGGCAGGGAAAACTTAAGCGGGTTGCGGATTTTGACGGGACGGACTTTGGTGGGCGGCGGACCCAAAATCGCAACCCAACCCGCTATTTTTTGGCGGATGCATAGACCGGCCCGACGGACCACCACCCGTTTTGCCACCCCTAGCTGCAACAAACCTTCCTTCCGGGCTAACTCCAATTTTACTAACCAAAGTTTGAGCTAGTATTTGGGCGTATTATAAAATTCTCAGCACATCAACTTCTTAGTGTTTTTACGCACGTAATTCATAATGAAGGTCATAATCAATTTTATCCTTAAAAGAACATCTGATTAGATCCAACGCTTGAAAAACATAAATGTTGAATAATAATCAATGATTCCATGCTCTATAATGTATAAAAATCTATTATAATAATAATATATAAAATTTTATTATAATATCTTAAGTAGAGTGTAAATAGGTCAAAAAAATCAATTAAATTGATAATTTAAACTAAATCAAACCGAAATAAAATCGATTATTTATGATTTGATTCTGAAACCGAACCGAGCCAATGAAAATCGATGTGGTTTGATTTGATTCTTGATTTTAGTTTTTAAGAACCGTCAATCCGATGAACCGAACCAATGGAAATAATTACGCTCTAAATCTTTTATTTTCATCCATCATTAAGCTCGAATTTTGTATCACTCCAACCTTTCTCCATATTTGTTTTCACTTTCTTCCTTTCAGCAAAACACACATCTAGAATCAAACTCCAAAACACAGAAAGTAGAAATCATAAGTCACAAAAACTTGCTTTTACTAAACTACTTCTCTAGCTGCTCGCCTCAAATATTGCTCTTACTATCGTCATTATGATATGCTATGGTTTCTTTTTTCGTGTTCGAGTTCTCTTCGTTAGTTTTCATATTTGTATTTACCTTTTTGGTTTCTTCTTAAACAAAACTTCTTCTAGTCTTGTTACAAAATAGTTTTGATGTCTATTTGAGGTGTGAAACATGTTAATTGATGCATATTATTATGTGTTCTATTTGTTAGACCTTCAAATTTATTTCCAACATTGTCAAGTGTTAACTTTTATATTTTATATTGAATTTATTTCATGATACAATAAAATCATATCACTGTTTCATATGGATTAAGAGCAACTTGTAAGTTGTTTGAAAAAATAGAGCATGAAATAAATGACATGAAATGTATTATTTTAAAAAATGATAGCATAAAATACACCGAAAAACACGATAGTGGAGAATACATTGATGAATTTAATGTTTGGAAAAAAACATTGAGAACCGACCAACAGAACTAAACCAAACCGAACCAAACCGGTTAGTTTGGTTCGATTTTATTTTTGAAATTTTTTAAAAACTAAACCAAACGAAATCGATGAAGATATTATCGGTTTAACCTTTTTTTTTACCAAAAACCAATTCTAACCGATCCGATTACACCCCTAATCCTATGCTCTATTTAAACTTATTAAATCAAATCTAAAACAAAATTGATAATATTTATTATTCTAATCATTATTATAAATTTAGTGATAAGTTTTTTGTAAAGAAATTTTGTAAGATAATGGTCCAATATTATGTTGGGTAAAAATAATTAGTCATTATTATTATAATTATAATTATAATAATAATAATAATAACTATTATTATTATTATTATTATTATTATTATGAGTTTAATGGTTATGCACTGATAAGTGTAAAAAAGTTTTACGCGGTCATCCAATTAGAATATAACGATGTCGTACAAGTTTTTTTAAATTTTCAGTCTGACTTATCCTGATTCATGATTGTCATTGGTTGACACTGTAACTGTCAGTGTATATCCCTTTTTTTTTCTTATTATTATTATTATTATTATTAATATTATTATTATTATTATTATTATTATTATTATTATTATTATTTTAGTCTTTCATCATTATTATACATCAAGTAGAATATATTTCTCTTCTAAATTAAAATTATAATGATTTTTGTTTTCAAAAATAAAATTATTATAAAATTATTATATAAATTAAAGCTCTTAATAATAAAAAAAAAAAAAAATATAGCAAGAGAGGGGAAGAGAGATCTATTTTTTAGGAAAGAAATTGTATCTAGTTTTAAAAAGAAAATAAATTATAATGATTAAACAAAATTTTCAAAAGTTAAATGAACTAACAAAGACCTTTCTAAACACTACAATTTTAATGTCTCATTTTAAGTGAAAATTAAATCATTCTTTGTTAGTATTTTCTAGTCTTGTTTCAACTGAAATTCTCTAGCCTACTAAATAAACATGTATTTAGTAGACATGTATATATACACTTTTTTTTTAATAATTTATTATTTATGTAAAAATATTTAAATATAGATTGTGGGAAAAAAGTTATGTTTTTTTTTAATGAGATATATTATTAATTCAAAAAAACAAGTCAAATACAAAGGTGATTATAGATCCAACCTTCCAACAAGACAAACTAACTATATCATTAAGGTGGCAATGTGCTTCCTTAACTTGATCAAAGCCCACCCTCTATACACCACTTTTTCTATAATCTTTTCTCCAATATCTACACTAGTATATATATATATATATATATATATATATATATATATATATATATATATATATATATATATATATATATATATATATATATATATATATATATATATATATATATATATATATATATATATATATATATAAAAGTATCCTTTCCAAAAATGATCTCATTTCTATTATGCCATTTGCCATAGATTGTCTCAGCCATAGCAGCTTTAAGCACCTGGAATTTCCACCCTTTCTTGGCAGCCATACTCTTAATCCATTCAAACTCAACTGTCCACGATTGCGGGTCAAGAAGGATTCCTAACCACTGCAACACATGAGTCCACATAGCTCTGGAAAATCTGCAGTCAAAGAAAATGTGATCCAGATTCTCATCACACTCTTTACACAGGCTGAATACCCGTTCAGTGATGAAACCAAACCGATGCAATCTATCTTTGGTTCCCAGTCTTCCATGGCAAGTCTGCCAAAGAGTGATAACAGCCCTAGGTCTTGCCCAATTCCTATTAATCAAGTGTCTCCATGGAACTCTGTCAGAATCATTCATCAGTTTATCATACAGGCTTATCATCTTAAAATTCCTTTCCATCAACATATGATCCCATACCGGCTGCAGCTTAGGAATTTGATCTCTCAACTTGAACATTTTCTTGATCACCCAAGAGTTACTTTCCTTAATAACAGCCTCCATAACTGTGTGCTTTTTTAAGTAGTGAATGTGCACCCACTTCACCCATAGGTTGTCTGCTTTGATACATAGATTCCAAAGACATTTTAACAGTGCAACATTATTCCATACAGTCAAATTCAGAATATTCATACCTCTCAATCTCTTAGGCTTACAAACAATCTCCCAAGCTATGGGACTCTTCTTGCTAGCTGTTGCTTTTCCAATCCAAACAAAGCTCATGCACATGCACTCAATTTTCTTTATAACACCCTTGGGAATAGGTAAGCACTGCATCCAGAGTTGAGTGATTGCAGTGACTGTGTTCTGAATCAGCTGGATCCTCCCTGCCATACTCAGAAGTTTAGAAGACCAATGCTTCACTTTAGCCATGATTTTATCAACCAGAGGAAGACAGTGCTTAATGTTCAACTTCCTTGTAATGAGTGAAACTCCAAGGTATCTAAAAGGAAGCTCTCCCTCTTCATATGCAGTGATCTCTTTAATCCTGTCTCTCACATCTTGAGCAACTCCACCAAAAAAGACTCTGCATTTCCTAGTGTTAACAATCAAACCAGTAGTATCAGCAAAGGTATGTAAAACTTTCATCATCATGGTTACAGATTTTTCATCACCCCTGCAAAACATAAGAACATCATCAGCAAAAGTGAGGTGAGTGATACCCAAACTTTCACATTTAGCATGGTGATTGTAGTCAGGATCCTTTTGCATTTTAACCAGCAGCCTGTTAAAATATTCCATCATAATAAACAACAAGGGAGATATTGGATCTCCTTGTCTAACACCTCTTATAGCCTGCATCTCAGTTGTAAGTTCACCATTAATGTTGAATTTATAAGTCACCGTCTTTACCACCAGCATAATCCAATGTATGAATCTTCTTGGAAGCCCAATCTCCTTAAAGATAATATCCATGGCATGCCAAGCAACCATGTCATATGCCTTCTGAAGGTCAAGTTGGATCATAATCCTTGGAGCACCACTTTTCCTCTGATAGCCCTTTAGCAACTCACACGCAAGGAGAATGTGATTATGTATCACCTGCCCAGGGATAAAGGCTGCTTGAGACTTATGTATCACACTCTTCAGAGCCTTACCTAAACTATTAGTTAGGATCTTAGAGATTATCTTGTAAAATTTTGTACAACCTGCAATTGGCCTATAATCCTTCACACTTTTAGACTCTTTAGTTCTGGGGACCAAAGTAACAACAATCTGATTGAAAGGCATAAAAATTCTGCCCTGCTCAAAGAATTCCTGCACTTTTTCTATCACATCATTCTTGATGATATTCCAACAAGTTTTGAAAAACTTGGAGCCATAGCCATCCACTCCAAGAGACTTAAGGTCTCCAATTCCTTGTAGAGCTCTTTCAATTTCCTCCACTGTAACCTGACTAATTAACTTCTCCCTCTGCCCCTGATTGAGCTGACTGCCTGCCCTTGAGGCCTCAATGTCCACATGCTGTAGCCTCATGTGCAAACTCAGTTTGTGTAGTAAGGAGATTCCCATCTTCCTTCTGGAGAACACTCATTCTTTGAGAGCTATGCTTAGATTTTAGGAAGGCATGGAAGTAAGAATTATTTCCATCACCTAACCTAATCCAGTCAATTTTAGTTCTTTGTTGCATCATTTTTTCCTCCATATCATTCCAATAGATCACTTTCTCAGTTCTATCCTTTACCATGTCAATAATGTTTAGATCCATCTTATGGCTCCTAAGCTCTTCATAAGCCTGGTCCAACATTTCTCTTGCATGTGCCATATTCTTCTGGATATCATTAGACTGTTTCTGGAGCTTCAACAAATCAGGTTTCAATCTTTTAAGTTTGAACCATAATTTCTGCATAGGAGTCCCTCTAGCAGGTTGAGCCCAATTTCTAGACACAAAGTCCAGGTATCCCACAACATTCACCCAACAGTTGTTAAACCTAAACTGTCTCCTACCATATTTATCCCCTGGAGTGGTCAAATAAAGAATAACATGATTAGAAATATGGGGAGGGAGGATAGTCAGCACAACTTGATTATTATCCTGGATCCATTCAACATTAACCAATATCCTATCTATCTTGGAGTAGATTGGATTATTAGATTGCTTGTTGGTCCAAGTGAAGAATTCCCCTGAACTATCCATTTCTCCCAAACCAGTTCTGTCCATCATTCTTTGAAAGTCCTCATACTCATTTTCAGTGACAATTTTTCCACCCATCCTATCCTCACTAGCAGCTACATTATTAAAATCACCAATGGCACACCAAGGGCCCTGTTGGTTTTTTTGATGGCTTCCAAATCCTTCCACAGACCCCTCCTCTGTAGCAGTGTATTATGGGCATATATAGCAGTCATCCAGAATTTGAAATTACCATCTACTGTATACACACCACAATGAATAAACTGGCTAGAACTTCTAACATGTCTAATGTTAACTTTATTAGGATTCCATTCTATCCAAATCCTTCCATTACCATGGTGGCAATAATTGTCTATATACTCACCTTTAAAGCCAAGCTTATTCCTAACTGTAGCAACTTTAGATTCCTTCACCCTAGTTTCAATCAAGACAATAACATCTGGCTGGAGCTTGAGAAGGTGGGAGATAACCTCCCTAAGCTTACCAGCTTTATTAAGCCCTCTTACGTTCCAGGCAGCTAGCATGGTCCCCTATCAAAAAGATTCTGTGAGCCATTCAAAGCTCCCAAAGCCCCAAATCCATTTATACATTGCACCACAGTGGAGGAGTCAATAGACTTACCATTATCCCAGGAAGCTCTACTAACAAGAGTCTAGATACCTTCATCTTCCTCAGCCATTTTTGATTTCTCTGTAGTCATAATTTGGCTAGTTGTCTCTGATTTTCCTTTCTCATCCTGCTTCTTCTTTTGTTGCCAGACTTGCTGTTTAACTTAGGTCTCCATTCATACTTAGGTCTCCGATCTCACATTGGTGCCCGATCTTCTGGCATTTCTCACAAAACTTAGGTCTCCATTCATACTCAATAGCCTGCTTTCTTTTCCTACCTTCATTATCAGTGATGGTAATTTCATCAAGCAGCTTCTGTGTTATATCAACTTCCACTAGAATTCTCGCATAGGAAACTCTCAGTTTATGCGTGGTACATTCATCTGTGACTAGAGAAACTCCAATAGCACTTCCTATCTTGTTCAAACTAGTTGCTCCCCATAGGTGCAGAGGAAGCTGAGGTAGCTTGATCCAGATCGGAAGAGTTCGAAGCAAGTCCGTCTTAAGGTTGAAATCCGTTCGCCATTCCCGTAGCAGCATCAGAATGTTTCGAAACGTGTAAGGACCTTGCATTAACACAACATTCAAATCGTCGTAAGTCTTGAAACGGAGGATGAAGTATCCATTGTCGTGATAGAAGAGGTCTGGTAATTGAACAAAATTCCAAGCCTTCAGCATGAAATAATTCAACGTATGCATACTCAAGTTTTCTCCCAACACGTACAAGATCAACGCATTCTCCCAAAATTGCAACTCCGATGCAACATCGTCTTCCTCAATCTTGATATCAATTTCCCCGTTCACAATTGTAGGGGGAACATACTTCATGGTTCTTCCTTTCGCCGGATTCCAGTTGCCGCTAATGACGTCAACCCACAGTTTCTGATTTTCCTCATTCCCTTTCGTCGCCGTTTTTAGGGTTTCTTCTTTCTGTATTTCCCTATCATTCTCTATCTTCTTTGCTTCCACGTCAGGTTCTGTTACAATTTCATCTGGTTTCTCCAACGGTGGTGTCGTCGGTGTGGGAGGAGTAGCAGTCGCCGGAGACACCGGTTTTGGTGGTCGTCCCCGAGTTCTCCTAGATCCAGTCATAGCTCAAACAATTGTCATTTTGTTCCGATGAAAAGATTCATGTCAAAAAAAAATGTTATGTTTGACAAAATTACCTACCTGTAGTTTTTATTTAAAAAATTGAGAAATGAAAAAAAAATCAATTATAAAAACAATATTAGTTATATTATAACGAATCTTGAGAAAATTTAAACTCAATATCTTGTAGTTACAAATTTAGAGTCGATAACTAAATATATATGAATATTAGAATAATTTTAAAAATTAAATTAAAATTTTATAATGAAAAAATATTCAATGAGCATTAGAGGCGATAAAAAAGAACTTATAATAATGAAAACGAAAAAAAGTAACCAAAAAAAATTAAAGCAAATTGAGGCTGGAAAAGTATATTCTAGAAGAAAGGATAGTATATGAATTGCTGACTACTTAGTTACAAATAATGTTCGCGTTCGGGTTTTCATAATTTTTTTTCTTTTTTTTTTTTTTGTAAAAGAGGGCTAAAGAATCTATAATGTATTAAACCTATTATAATATATAAAATTTTATTATGAAACTACTCGTCTTGGCTTGAGACTTTGCAGTTCTCTTACTTCTTTTTCTTCATATAACAACCTTCTACATAACCCTCTGCCAGTTCTGCCTTTTAGTGAGGTGGGGGAAGCCTTCATCACCATCATAAACTTTCATTTAAGTTTTTTATCAAACCAGCCTAACTTTTAGAGTTTCATATAGCTTTTTGATTTTCTTTATCAAATATTATGTTACCTAACAGGCCAAATATTATCTTGCCTAACAGGGCCGGTCCTATGGGTGCAAGGAGCGCCAACGCACGGGCCCTCTAAATTTACAGAGCTTAATATAAATAATGTAATTAAATAATATGTAATAATATGTAAGGCTTGAGAAAGTCTGTGATCATTTGTTTTGAAATAGCTAAGCTGTTGAGTGCTTGTTATATATATTTTTTCATTATTACAACCTGCACCTGTATCGTTTTAAAATTTATTTTTTGACAGACAATCATCTTAATCAATTTATTTTCTTTATTATATAATATGAATATAAATTAATAACAGTTACAATTTAAAGATCTTTCAAATTTTATTTTAATTCAATTTATTAAATTTTATTTTAAATAAATATATTTTATAGAGGTGTTATAATTAATTAATTTAAAGATTTATTATGTGGAACTTATTTGTTATTAATTTCTTATAATTAACTGTTTTACAATATTATTTTTGGGTATTGCTTCCTTCGTAATAATGTTTTTTTTTGAGAGATCATAATAATGTTTTAAAATTTTAGTAAATGTATTATTTCATTTTACTTAAAGTATTATTGAATATAATAAATTAAAAATGTAAGTTATTTGATGGAGTAGTTCTTGAAAAATCAAATCATACTCTTATATTTTGTAATCTCATTATTTATTAATTAAAATATTTTATTATTAATATTGTCGAAATTATTCAAAAAATTAAATTTCAATGAGTCAAATTTTTACCGAATATTTCTCTATATTTTTTTTCATATATTTAATCTTATTTATAAATTAAACGAATATAATTTTTAATCAGTTATTTTTTTTATCTATTAGAGGCCTAAGTTTAAAATAGACCAGGACCTCTAAATTGTTTGACCCGGCCCTGTTGCCTAAAATAATTAGTATTTCATTATTATTATTTTTATTTTATTCTTTCATCATTATTATACATACTAGGATCAAGTAGAAAATATTTTTCTTCAAAATTAAGATTATAATGATTTATGTTTTCAAAAATAAAATAATTATAAAATTAATAAAATTATAATATAAATTAAAGCTCTGAATATCAAAAAATAGAAAAATATTTGAAAAAGAGAGAGGAAGAGAGATTTATTTTTTAGGAAAGAAATTATATGTAGTTTTAAAA